>NW_024870906.1:2945000-2986386 GCF_019054845.1 Dipodomys spectabilis | reverse complement strand
TGCCATCAGGGTTATGAATGTACCACTTGAAGGCAAAGCTTCCAAAAGAAGGCAATGTTTGAGTTTGCCCTGATGGTATATGGAAGAAAATGTTGTGTCCCAGGGGGACTAAAAGAATGAGGAGAAAAACCCTGTTGAAGGGAATGGCTGGGGAAGAACTCAGTTGAAGGAGGATTGTGAGAGTTAAGAATGAAGACAAGGAAAGGAGAGAGGAGGCCTCAGGAACATTAGCGAAGGGGCCCCTCAGGGAGGGGATTCCAGACCCTTCCTGTTATCTTGCAGTCTGTCCTGTGAGAAGAATTTGCGGGGGGGGGGGGGGGGGGGGGGACCTGACAGAGAGGTCTAGAAAGGGTTTGAGATTCCGGAAGAGTTATTATTGTGTTATAAATCCTTTCCCAACTCTGTTGGACATTAGACTGTCTATATATTTGGGTCAGGGGTGCCAAGTGGTGGGTAGGAATAATGGTGGGAGGGTTGCTCCTTTGCACGTTCCCATTAATCAGGCCCCATTTCCTAAGTCAGTTTTACTTGTGCTCAGATGGGAGTCTGGAAAGGCACGCCATCAATAACCCCCCACTCGGCCATTCTGCCCAGCTCTCCAAGGTCTCCTCTGTGCGCCACCACTAATATCAGCCTTGGCTTATTAAAGCATTAGATTTTCAGGTGATAAATGGCAGGTCTTGTCCCTTATTCCCACCCCCACACCCCAGCTTCTCCAAGTGCCCTGGTTCCTGCTGGAGATCTGGGGGCAAAGGCCAGCTCCTGGTCCCTCGCCTCCGGGTCCCAGCCCAGTGGGCTTCTCCCACGCTCGGCCCAGAGTTGCAGCCTTCAATGCACCAAATACAGATAGCTTCTCTGCAGACTCTGAGCTCCAGGCTGGAAATAGAGGGGCCTTTGCTCACGTCATTACATGAAATTCACCATCTGCCACTTGAACAAGAGAGTCAGGGATGTTTAATGTGAACGCACAGCTCTTGCCTGGGCAGTTGGCTGGATTTCAGGGTGAGAATTACATCAGGCAAACTAGACCAGAACCAGAGTTACCATATTTGCCTAATATGGGGCTAATAACTGGCCAGTCTATAGTCATAGATCCCCTCACTTCACTCGGCTACCTGTGTGCATTAACAGACCACAGACAGCCTGGCTGGCAGGGCCCAGGGTTCTTCTGTCTGCCTGGGTCCAGGGCTGATGCTGGATGGGTTTCCCCATCAGCCTTCATGTCTTCCTGTACCTGTCTTGTAGGTGAAGAGCCAAGACATTGAAGAGCCCCAATGAAAAAAATCTAAAAATGCAGTGCTTACCTCCCTGCTGCTGGGGAAGGGAAAACACTACACACCCTGGCTTCCCCTTTTCACTCCTGCTTTAACAGTGAGTGCTCAAGGTGATAATGGGGTTTCTCTGCTATCTGGTTGTTGCTGAAGTGGAGCTCTGGGTAGCTAGCACACGCATTGGTTTGCCTGTCTTCAAGCCCTGTGGAAACTTGGAAGCAGCTGTTTCTGCTGGGTGTGCCCGTTTTATGCTGCTTTCCTGAATTCTCTCCACCTCCCCGGTAAGTCCTGGGCGGAGGCAGGGGTGGAAGGAATTGAGTTTTAGTATTCTCTCCCCCCCACCCCGCCCCCATCTCATCCGGTGTAGTCAGCGTCTTATCCAGAGATAAGCGTGATAAGCGTTAACTGCAACATCCACCTGACAGCTGGAGGAAGACCCGCCACAGTGTAAGGGGAGCAGGTGCCTTGGGTAACCGCGGACCTCCTCCACCGCCCCCCGCGCCTCGGAAGCCCCGCCCCCGGCCTCACCCTCTCAGAAGCCCCGCCCTCGAAGCCCCGCCCCCTCGGAAGCCCCGCCCACCCAGTCCAGGATTTCATCCTGCCAGTGGCTCCGGCCCAACACCTGGGCGCAGTTGATTCGTCTTTCTCTCATTCCACTTTGAATCCAGCAGGTTTGAGTCCAATCTGAACACACCCAAAGTGACTGGTTTCTCCTCCCCGTGTCCTCTTGCTGGGCGGCACTGACTTGCTTCCACCTGCGTCTCCACAGCCAGCTTCCAAACACGGCAGCCCGGAGGACCGGCGTGGAAGCCTAGGTGAGGATCAGGTCGGCCTCGGCTCAAACCCCTCCAAGGAAGACCCTCGGGAGCCCGCAAGGGCCGTCCCTCTTCCCCCCCCCCCCCCCCCCCCCCCCACCCCCCCCCCGCCGTCCTACTGCTTCCTTTCCTGAGCTCTGCTCCACTCTTGGGGCTCCGCAAGTCCCTCAGGCCCACTCAGAACCCTCCTCTGCCCAACTGCTCTGCCATCTCCGCTGGAGTAAAATGTCTCTCAGTGAAGCCTGCTTTGCTACCATCGTCAGGTTAAGAACATCCCCCAGGCCCGCACCTCCAATCATTCTTGTTCTGCTATTAGACTTAGGTCTAGGTGGTATATAGTATTATTTAATGTGTGTGTATGTGTGCCAGAATAGGACTTGAACTCAGGGCCTTGCGCTCTAGCTCAGCTGTTTTTTTTGTTTTGTTTTTGTTTTGTTTTCTCATGGCTGGTATCTATCACTTTTGAGCCATCCTTCAAAGGTGGCTTTTTTGCCAGTCAATTGGAGAACAGACTTCCCTTTCTGAGCTGCCTTTGAATCTCAGCCCTCAGATCTCAGTCTCCTGATTAGCCTGGGAATACAGGTATGAGCCATTGGCACCTGGTTCTATGTTTAGTTTTTCAATATATACAAAAGCCAGAAAGTTTGCTTTCTAGTTTGGTTTTCTTCAAGTATTCTGCTCAGTGTAGGTGTTTAAGGAATGGAGAAGTGTGTGGATTTGAAAGGAGTGGTGGGTCACAGGCCCATACGCTTTCCCCTGGGATGGGAATGTAGCTCAGTGGTAGAATACTTGCCTGGCATGCCTAAGACTCTAGGTTTGATCCCCCAATGCAAACAAAACAAGGAAAAAATACTGATACACCACTACCCATTTGTTAAAAATGACCAAAGAGAATGAGGATGAGACTGCAGCAGGAGCCCTCATATACTGCAGACGGGATGCGAAAGAGCACTACCACTTTGAAAGACAGCTTGGCTGTTTCTAATAAGATACATTATTCCCATTCAACCCACAATTGTGCTTCTTGATATTTGCTTAAAGGAGTTGAAAACTTATCTCTACATAAAGACTGGTACACAGATGTTTACTCATACCTGTTAAACCTTGGAGGCAATCAAGATGTCCTTCAGTAGATGAATGGATAAAACCCTTTGGTATATCCATGCAATGGAATAGTATTCAGCAGTACAAAAGAAATGAACTCTGTGCCTGACTTAATATGACTGTAACCCCTCTGGGTTTTTTTTTTTTTTAGCCTTTTTCAAATTAAAATTAAAAAAGAAAGAAAGAAATGAACTAACAAGCCACAAAAAGACATGGACACATCTTAAATGGATATTAGGAAGTGGAAGCAGCCAGTGTGAAAAGGCTATAAGACTGTATGACATTCTAGGAAAGATGAAACTTTGGAGATGGTGAAGAAGTGAATGGCACCCAGAGCTTAGGGATGAGTAGGAGGTGCTGTCTAGGGTGGTAAAAGTGCTTTATGTGCTAACTACAGTGGTAGATTATGCTATTACACATTTAAGAGTGAGTCCCAATTTAAAAAAATTATAAGCCTCATGCCAGTGGTTCATACCTATAATCCTAGCTACTCAGGAGGCTGAGATCTGAGGATCATGGTTCAAAGCCAGCCCTGGCAGGAACGTCCGTGAGACTCTTATCTCCAAATAACCGCCAGAAAACCGGAAGTGGCACTATGGCTTAAGTGGTAGAGTGCTAGCCTTGAGCTGAAGAGCTGAGGGACAGCGCCCAGGCCCAGAGTTCAAGCCCTGCAACTGATGAAAAGAAAAGAAATCCTCAGGACCAAAGGGGACCCTGGAGAGAGAGCGCTCTGCAGAGTGGTCTGCCCTGCCCTGGGCTTGTCCATTCTGCTAACCTGGGGAAGGGAGTCGGGGGTCAAACAAACAAAACAACTGCAAAGGCTCCGAGGGGGAAGGATCTGTGAGTCCACTGACTTGCTGTGTCCAAGGTGGTGTGGGATAAACAGACGCAAGGACAGCTGGGAGAAGACAGCAGCTGCCAGAGTCTGACATTTGTCTAGAAGCCAAGGCCGGCCAAGCCCATCATCCCCTGCTTTCTCTCCTGTAGCAATCCTGTCCTGGAGTTATATTTTATCACCCACATCCCTGCTGTCTGAAATGGAAGCTGATTCCTGCCCTGGAGCACCTAAGAACCTAAGTAGGGGTGGGGGAGGAGGAGGAGGTAGCAGGAAGGTGTCTCTGGAATAAATCATCACCATGAATTTAGTACCTGGGACTGTGCTAGAGATTTGAGACCCAGGTACTACTGGGAGTAAAATCAAACTACTTGTCCAAGACAATGTGTCAGAATCAGGATTTGAACCTGGGTGTGTGTGTGTGTGTGTGTGTGTGTGTGTGTGTGTGTGTGTGTGTGTGTGTGTGTGTGTGTGTGTGTGTGTGTGTGTGTGTGTGTGTGTGTGTGTGTGTGTGTGTGTGTGTGTGTGTGTGTGTGTGTGTGTGTGTGTGTGTGTGTGTGTGTGTGTGTGTGTGTGTGTGTGTGTGTGTGCTTGACCCTGTCCCTTAGCTTTTTCCCTCAAACCTCTGCTTCTAACTTTTTGGTGGTTAATTGGAGAGAAGAGTTTCTCACAGACTTTCCTGCCCAAGCTGGCTTCAAATCTCAGTCCTCAGATCTCAGACTCCTGAATAGCTAGGATTACAGGTGTGAGCCACTGGCGCCCTAGCGAACATTTTTATTTCCTATACTATGTGTACTGTGTACGTATGGTAGTTCAGCTTTGTCTGCAGGGTGGTGATGTGAGAGGGGTAGGGCTTGGAGGGAGGGAGGACGATCATTAGGGACAGGTGCCCAGAAGAAATTAATACTGGTCTCTTGCAGTGAGTTACTCCCTGAGGGTGGGTTGTTAGTAAAAGTACACGTGTGGCCCCTGCCCAGCCTCGGGCTTCCTATTTCATCTTGGACCTGGGCTCCTCCACCCTGAGGCCTTCAGTGAGACCGAGCACAAGCTGGAGGGGCCAGGCTCACACACCTCCAGGACTCCAGCTGAACACGCCTCTTTCCTTTATGAAGCACCCCGCCTCGGGTATTTTGCTCTAGCCACAGAAAACGACCAGGTCGCTAGGGATGAAGCCATTGCCTTTGAGGTTGAGAGTTTTCTGGATCATTTCCTCTGTGCCTGCTTTGATTTCCTGGCTAAGACCGTTTCCAAATCCTGATTCCTGACTTCCAAGTCCTCCATACTAGATCCGGGAAGGCTGGGCGTAGAGAGGAGAATTCCTATAGGCAAAGTGAAGTGCCAGCCTAAAGCAAGCAGGGTCACACCCAAACGCTTCCAGCCTGGCCTGCTATAAAGAAAAAGGGCCTGGAGAGTCCTCTGGAGCTGGAACAGCCACCAGGGAGGCTGCTTCTCCATTGTTCTCCTCCAAGCTGTCACAGTCTTAGTTATGACGTTCGTCTCTCTCTTCCTTGTCAGCCATGAAGGAAAGGGTGAGAGGAAAAGATGTCTTAGGAGACAACTTTACATTTTTCAGTTCAAGTTAAGTTCACCAAGAAAGCATTGAACGAAACCCCACTAACGAAGCCGCAGACTCAATACATTGTGCTCAGCCGTGGTCATCACCGCCTGCATTACCCCTCCTTGATTGTATACTTGAGAAATAAACCCAGAGGCTGGCGCTGGTGGCTCAAGTCTGTAATCCTAGCTACTCAGGATGCTGAGATCTGAGGATCACGGTTCAAAGCCAGCCAGGACAGGAAAGTCCATGAGACTTTTATCTCTCATTAGCCAAAAAACCAGAAGTAGAGTTGTGACTCAAATGGTAAAGCACTAGCCTTGAGCAAAAAAAAAAGGAAAAAGAAGTGAAGGCAAAAAAGACCAGGCTCACTGGGCGCCGGTGGCTCACACCTGTAATCCTAGCTACTCAAGAGGCTGAGATCTGAGGATCATGGTTCAAAGCCAGCCCAGGGAGAAACAGCTGTGAGACTCTTAACTCCAATTAATCACCAGGAAACCAGAAGTGGCGCTGTGGATCATGTGGTAGAGCGCTAGCCTTGAGCTGAAGAGCTCAGGGAAAGCGCCCAGGCTCAGAGTTCAAGCCCTGCAACTGACAAAAAAAAAAAGACCAGGCCCTGAGTTCAAGCCTTAGTTACAGCACAAAAAAAAATAAATAAATAAAGAATAAAGGAAGGGAAGAAGGGAGAAAAGAAGGGAGGGGAAGAGGAGGAGAGAGAGAGATTAGAGAGAGAGAGAGAGATTAGAGAGAGAGAGAGAATGAGCCCAAGGTTTTACATTCTGGCCTTATAGATTTCTCCTTAGGATGAAACTTTTTGCATCTGGAGAAGTGTATGCACAGCAGAGAGAAGCAGTCTCAGTTCCTTTTTTTTCTCCCAGTTCTTAACCTTGGTAATGTTTGAGGGCTTCTTTTTTTTTTGGGGGGGGGGGGGAGGGGATGTGGGGATGTTGCCCAAGGTGTGGGCTTCAGGATGTGCTAGTTTTGTCTGGCTAACCCCACCCTGCCCCAGATAACAACCATCACATCCTTCCCCATCCATCCCTAGGGACAGCTCAGCACTTTGATGGGAATGGAGGTAAACAGTGACACCTTTTCACCAATTCTTTGCTGGGAAAGAATTCCAGGCCTTGCACGCTCTGTCTAGCTCCTTCGTTAGCTCTGTGTGTTTGGAAGCATCTGGTGGCTTCAAACTTGCATCAAACTGTGTCAGAGGACACAGAACTCATATGCATAGTGCAGCCCGGGAGTAAAAGGAATTTTTACAAGAAAATAAATAATAAATACAAGGTCAGGACAGGGGAAAGAAATCAAAAGCTACCCTCCCTCTTTTGTGCTAGTCTTGGGGCTTGAACTCTTTTTTTTTTTTTTTTTTTTGGTCAGTCATGGGGCTTGAACTCAGGGTTTGGGTACTGTCCCTGAGCTCTTTCACTCAAGGCTAATGCTTTAAGGCACCGTGTCACTTCTAGTTTTTAAGTGGTTTATTGGAGATAAGAGTCTCACAGGTAGGGGAAAAACAAAGGAGGAGGCAACAATGCTTGTAAGGAATGTAATCATTACCTTGCTCTTGTGATTGTAACCCCTCTGTACAGTATTTTCACAATAAAAACTTATTTAAAAGAAAGAGTCTCACAGGAACTTTTCTTCCCCTGGGCTGACTTTGAACCATGATCTTCAGATCTCTGCCTCTTGAGTAGCTAGGATTACAGGCATGAGCCACTGGCACCCAGATTCTCTTAGCTTTTATACTCAAGGCTGGCACTTTACCACTTGAGCCACGGCTCTACTTTTGACTTTTTCAGTAGTTAACTGGAGATAAAGAGTCTCATGGACTTTCCTGCCAGGCCTGGCTTCAAACCATGATGCTTGAGATCTCAGCCTCCTGAATCATAGGATTACAAGTTTGAGCCAAACCACTGTGATGTGGTTCCCCCAGAAAAATCTTTTTTAAAAAATTAACTGGGAAAATGGGGGTAGGGGGCCAAACATGATTTCAATTACTATGAAAATGTACTTTATTAAAAGATGGAGATTCATCATTGACACTCAAAAGCCTGGAAAGCAATATGCAACACGACAATACCCGTCTCCAGGCAGGGAGAATGAGTTATTAAATCAGAAGGGGAATGTTTTGCCGTTTGGTTAACTGCATCTTTTCAAAAAGAAATTGTTGCAAACTAGCTGGGAGCTGGGGAACTTGACCCCTTCCTGCTAAAGCTACCTCTTGCTAGCCCCCAACCTTTTTTATCCTCAAGGATCTCCATTCCCCCCCCCCCCCCCCCCGCTCCCTTTCACGTTTCTGTGGTATCTGAAAATTCAAGAGTAAGTTTTTTAAAAAATCCTAGCAAATTAAATGCAAACTAGAGATTTTTTTATTATTATTTTTAAAAACCCAGTTGCATATAGTTCAATTGTTGCAGAGTGCACCAATGTAAATGGGGTGCATTCTTATGTATAACAGCTTTTCCTCCTGTTCCCACAGCAGCCTCAATCACTCTGCGCTTCTGTTCTGCATGAATAAATACGTAGAAAATGTAACAGGGCGAAGAAATAAAATCCGATCACTGAGAGATACCATTTCTTAGATACCGGGAGCAACACGAGGCATCAGCTCTTCTGATTCTTCAGTGTTTGTGTGGGGGAGCCATTGAAATGATAATGCGGAATTTATTGTTATTATTATTATTATTATTCCCCAGGGGCAAGTAATTTCCAGCTGCCCATCGAGGCTTTGAGACTTGGAGGTTCTGGGGATTGAGCCACGTTCAGGGTTTCCTTTCTGGGTGGGGTCTGTGATAGGTTGTCTGTTTCCCCATTCAGCCCTACCACCTCCCCACAGCCTCAAAAATCCTGCTACTGCCTGGAGAACCTGCCTTGTTAGAGAAATGATGAACGGATCCTTCGCAGCCAGCTGTATGCAGCCGTCTTCACTATTGTGAATCCTGAGCTAGAGGAGTAGACACGCAACACTGTGCGAGGTGAGGGACGGGAGAGGGCTCCTGATTGTGCACAGTCCCCTGCTCTGCCCCAGAAGGGTCGCGCTCTTTCTCGCTTAAGTCTCGCTTAAGGGTGGTACTTTAGTAATAAGCTTCAAGATGAGCCAGTTGTCTGTGGGGGGGGGGGGGGGAGGGGAAGGTGCACATACACGTGCACACACAATGTATGTGCAGGTGCACACCAGTACTGGGGCTTCAACTCAGGACCTCCCACTATTGTTCAGTGTTGTTGCTCATGGCTAAGACTCTACTACTTGAGCTTTTTGCTGGCTAGTTAGAAATAAGAGAATCTGCCTGCTTGGACTGGCTCTGAGCCGAGATCCTCTAGGATTCTAGACGTGAGCCACTGCGCCCAGGGATCTATCATAAACAGGCTTCCCTGATGACAAAGTGTGTTTATAATGCTTGGGTTGTGTAAATAAACAGTCCTTGAAGTATAAAGTTACAAGTAAATAAATGAGCTAGAAATAGTTTTCTCCTTTATTCAAACAAAGCTATTTCTCAGCTGAGGTGTTAGCTTCACCTTAGCTTCTTCTGGTTTGGTTAGCAAGAAAATCGTAAACAAATTCCTATTGGTGTTAAGTATGAAAAGGGAGATAGAGATTTTATGCACCCCCCCACACACACACACACACACTTACTGGAATTTGAATTCAGGGCCTTGTACTTGTAAGAAAGGTGTTCCACCACAGAACCACAGCTGCAGCCCTTGTGTGTGCTGATTCTTTGTCACTTAGGTCTTGCTTCCTGTCTGGGGTCTCACCTGGACAGCAATCTACCTATTTTAGGCTTCCATGTTAGCTGGGACAGTAGGTGATAACTATCACACTTGCCATACTTCTGTTGAGATGGAGTCTCGAAAATTTTCCAACCAGAGCTGGCTTTGAACCTAGACCATTACCTCCATGCTTCCAAGTTGATAGGACTACCTACGGGCATGAACCACTGGAGTCCCACAACACTGAGCTTTCATATAAACCTCTCTTTTGCTTCTGTACGATCTGAGCCAGTCATTTAACTTGTCTGGGTCCTGGCTGCTAAATGTGGATAATAGAATGTGGATTATACTCTCAACCTATAATCCTAGCTATTCCCCAGGTTGAGATCTGAGGATTCAGTTCAAAGCCAGCCCCAGGCAGGAAAGTCCCTGATTACTCTTATCTCCAATATACTACTAAACAAGCAAACCACTGGAAGTAGAGCTGTGGCTCAAGTGATAGAGCATTAGCCTGGAGCAAAAGAAGCTCAGGGATAGCAATTAAGCCCTGAGATCAAGTCCCAGGATGGCAAAAAAAAAAAAAAAAAGGTGAGTAATGAATCGTGGCTCCTTCGGTGAGTCCTAGTCAGAATGGAAATGCAAATTATACAGCATGATGCCCGCAAGAGAGAAACTGTTTCACACAGCAGCTATTTTAACTATGGCGTGGAGCTCAGCGATTTTATTTTGTCCTTATAAACGTATGAAGCGGACGTCAGCTTTGGGACTCTCTCCTAGGGAGCCAGCTGCTGCGGCCTAGTGGCAGCTGAGCAGAGGTGAGGGAGCCTCAGGGCTCACAGCGCCCCTTGAGCTCAGGCTTTCCCAGCCACTCCAACACCGCTGCGTGGCCCAGGTCACCTGGAGGAGGCCAACTCACTTGGGAATGAAGAGACTCCCAGAACATAACCACTTTCCCCTCACGGCCAGGGGGTCATCTGCCCCTGGGTGGATGGATGGCCTCTGCCACTTCTGTACCTTCTAGGGGTCGGCTTAGCTTCCCTTACTTAAGAGAGCCCAGAAGAGCCAGAATTCTCCCCCCCCCCCCCCCCCCACACACACACCCACATGCCAAACAGCCAGAAGAAAAGCTGCTGGGACTGGAAGAAGGTGCAGCTGACTCCCAGTCCTTGGGAAGCCAGTGGCTGGTGAAGCACCGCTCCGGGCACGGGCATCGGGAGGTCCCGGCAGCCCAGAGCTCCTGCCCCGGCCCTGTCCACCTCCCCGGCCTGTTATGAAACCTGCACTCACTGGTGGCCAGCTGAGCTTTGCTTTCCTTCTGCCAGGCAGGGACAACAGCTTCTCGCCCAGCTCGCAAGGCAGTTCAAAGCCACCGCCTCAGGCCTCTGGCAGAACTGGAGCAAGCGCCCCGAGGGTGTTGGGACTGGCCTCCCTCCACCCTACCTAGAGGAGGAGATGACACACCCAAGCAGCGGGCGCGCGCGCACACACACGCACACACACGCACACACACACACACACACACACACACACACACACACACACACACACACACACACTGTCACTTTCTCAGCCAAAAACCACAGGCAGGAAAGAAGGCAAGCCACGAACCACCAGTCCTGTTGTTTACAGATGCTACTTTTGTCCCCTGCCCTCCCTGCCTCCTCCAAACTAAACGTGGCAGGGGCAGGACCCCTCAGCCCTGTGGAAACTTCCACACTGTAAGCTGGGTGCTTGCAGGTGAGCCCTGGGCAGGCACAGGACAGCTCCTGGGGCTGGGGGTGGGGGGGAAAGAGGGAGCAAAATCTCTAGAATTTCAGGCCATAGAAAGTAATGTATATGGGTTATGGGTATGTGTGAGTTACACATAGAAAGTTAAGAAGGAGGCTGGGCACCAATGGCTTATACCTGTGTTCCTAGCTACTTAAGAGGCTGAGATCTGAGGATGGCAGTTCAAAGCCAACCCTAGCAGGAAGGTTTGTGAAACCCTTATGTCTAATTAACCACCAAGAAGTGGGGAGTTGTGCTGTGGCTCAAGTGCCAGAGTGCTAGCCCTAAGCAAAAAGAAAGAGAAAGGGAAAGAAAAGAAAAGAAAGCCTGGAGCTGATGTCTCAGGCCTATAATCCTAGCTACTAAAGAGGCTGAGAACTGAGGATCGTGGTTCAAAACCAGCCAGGGCAGGAACATCCGTGAGACTCATCTCCAATTAACCACCCGAAAACCAGAAGTGGCACTGTGGCTCAAGTGGTATAGTGTTTGCCTTGAGCTGAAGAGCTCAGGAACCTATGCCCAGAGTTCAAGCCCCTTGTCTGACCCCCCCCCCAATCAAAAAAAAAAAAAAAGGAAAGAAAAGAAGAGGAAGAAGAGACTTATAAGATGGTATTTGGGTGGGGGGGCTTTACTTCAAACTTCTTTGCAGGTGCTGAGACCTTAATGAATTCCCTTAATTATATCCCTGATTAATTACTTGTCACCTTCACCCTTTAACAGACTACTAGACCCTCTCACACTCAGTGTCTCTACTGTGGCCCTGGGCCACAGAGCCAGACTTTAAATGCCTACCTGGCATTCCTTCCTCTCCAGGGAAGGTTGTAGCCACACACTTAAAATATAAAATAATAATTTTTTTTTGAAAAACCCATTGAGCCATGGATGGCACAAAATTAGTTCCTTCAACAGACAAATTTGCTCCTGAAATGCTCTGCCAACCTGCTAATGAGTCGTCTTGAACCTTGCACCGTGTTACCTCTAATTTTGCAGCCTGCTCAGATTTGAGTGCCGTGGACAGCCTCGCATTTGGCTGGGAATTACAGGCTGAATCCCTGCTCGCTCCTATTATTGTGCTGTCAGTCTTGCATTGGCACATTATAATATGGTACACTGAATGCATCTGTTCCTTATATTGAGGAGTGGCATTGTTGCTTGTTGAATCATTTTGCCTTATATGATCGTTAAGCAATTATTTCATCTTGGGCAGCTTAAACGCTGAGGAGCATATGTGGATAGGAATAGAGAGGGGATTTCCACCTTCAGCACCGCCGTTCACGCGCATTTATGTGGAGTGCAAAAAACGCACCCATCCCTGGACACTTGTCCTTGAAGGACACACATCTCGACTCAAGGGCTGGGTTTGACAGGCACCGTTAAAAATGTCCCCCTGTTCCCACTGACACTTTCCTTGGCTCCCATATTTTTGGGGGGCGGGGGGAGGATCCACACAGATCTCAGTTTGGGGCCCCTTCAACACGAACCCGAAAGGTAGCCTGCTGTAGTGCAGAGTTAGACGCCATTATAAAGGTTGGAGAGCTGTGCTATGAGATCTCTAGCCCAAGTGAGTGCGATACTCTCCTAATTAGTGAGACGAGGAAGCTGCTAAAGCCACCTGGCAGGGCTGGAAGGCCGCTGTCACCACCACGTGACAGAATCGCCCACTCTGCTCAGCCTCTCACATGTCAGGACGGGCCTTCCCCTTTCCCCGGGGGAGGGCAGAATACACCTGCTATCAGGGGAAGCCTTTGTATGTCCTGACTGAGGCTGCAGGAGGAAGCTCAGTGGACAGCATTCGCTAGGCATTACCAAAAGTCATCATTACCACCTCCCCCCCCCACACACACACACCTGCACACAGCAAGGCCCACTCTGCCCCACGAAAGCAGGCATCAGGCTCCGAGTTCTTCCACTCATCCACTCTGATGGAAGCACTCATCTCTCCCTTGGGCTGAATACCTAACACATCCCATTGTCTGTTACAATAAGGAAATACCTGAGACTGAGTGCTTTATCTAGGATAGAAGTTTGAGCCAAGGATTACACCTAATCCTAAACCTGTTATTTTAGCTACTCAGAAAGCTGAGATTTGTGGTTCAAAGGTAGCCTGGGCAGGAAAGTCCTTGAGACTTTTATTTCCAAATAATCACCAAAAAAGCTGCTCAAGTGATAGAGTGCTAGTCTGGAGCAAAAAAAAATAAAAGCTGTGGAGACAGTGCCAGGCCCTGAGTTCAAAGCCCCAGGACCAGCACAAATAAATAAGCAAGCAAGTAAATAAATAAGTAAAATGGGCTTTTGTTTTGGCTAATCTAGAGGTTGGAAAATATAAGAACAAAAATGCTTCCATCTAGCTACCCTAGAACTTGGCAGAAGGTACCACATGGGGAGACTGCAAGCTTGCCAGCTCAGACCTCTCTTCCTCTTTTTGGGGGGGTCATTTGTGGGGCTTGAACTCAGGGCCTGGGCACCATCCCTGAGCCTCTTTGTGCTCAAGGCTAGCAACTCTAACACTTGATCTAAAACGCCACTTCCAGTTTTTGAGTGGTTAATTGGAAATAAGAGTCTCGAGGGACTTTCCTGCCTGGGCAGGCTTCCAGCTGTGATCCTCAGATCTCAGCCTCCTGAGTAGCTAGGATGACAGGCGCGAGCCACAGGTGCACCTGGCTTCTCTTGCTCTTCTTACAAAGCCATTCATGCTGTGGTTCTACCCTCATGACCTCACCTAATCCTGATGACTGCCCAGAGGCCACACCTCCAAATATGAACCTAGGAGTGAGCCCGCCACATCGGCACCTGTGACCTTTCAAGTGCCCCGCCCATGGGTGCGGTCTTTAACAAGTGCTTCCTGTGTTATCTGTTTGGCTTTCCCCACAGAATCCTCAGCCCCTAGATGGCCCAGCCCACACACCAGGCTGCTTCTGCATTCTCCTCCTTCTGAGGGTTTACAGCCAGGCACATCTTCAGGCCTCAAGAGTGCTTTGAGTTGATTTGAATCAGCATTAAACTTGACCTGCTGGAGCCTGAATTTACCCAGCTACACAGGATGACTGGAGCCAGGGTTCAGGGATTAAAGTGGTATCGGAACAGGGAAGGAGAGGAAAAGAGGGCGCTGACAGAGGCTGGGCTGTCCACAAAGCCAGAGCAACAGAGGCTGTGAGGAGAGGCCCAGCCTCCACCAAGAGACGGAAGATGCTATTCCATTCTCCATTCTTGCCTCAAAGTCCCGGGCAGCTTAGAGTTTAGGGAGTTGGCAAGTGGGAGAGAAAAAAGAAAGGCAAGGGAAGTCTAAGGAAGTCGTCAAAGCCCAACCAGATGAACAGAACCCTAGGAGAGAGAAAGAGGAAAAAAAAAAAAAGGAGGTAAAAAGTAATGCTGTAAATTACAGCTTAAAAGCCTCGTTCTGGGCAAATTGCTTTTTAACAAGTAGACAAGCTCTATCAATAGCATCTACCGTATGTTTTTATAAAGTGCAGAAATATGTTTTTAAAAGGCCAGTAAATAAAGTTCCTATCGATTTGAACTCAAGTGTAATCTGTTTTTCTGTCTGCCACCAGCACTGGTAATAAAGCAGAATCATGTAATACGGTATTTCAGCTAATGTGACTATACATCATGGTTGGGCCGGCCCGCGCTTCGGCCATCTATCATTTTCTATTGGTATTGCTTAGCTGCAGAATTTATAAACTTGCTCCAAATTGATGCAATGTTCAATTTTCTTTTCCAATTTATTTTTGGTTGAGCCAAGCAATATCGAGGTCTCCGAGCAAGGCGGTGGGCGCCACCAGATGCTCCTTGGGAGCAGCGTGGAGAACCTGGCCGGGACCTCACCACCCTCCAAGGCCTGACAAAGAATGGAGGGAACCCCGGGTCCAGAGGCAAAGGCAATGTCACCACCACTGAGTGAGACCCTCTCCTACTCCCAGTCGTTACAAGACTGTTGGGGTTCTGGGATTCCAGCACTGGTGTCAAGTACATGGGTATGAGGAGAGAGATTTGGCAGGTGAGACATCCTGGTTCTGTGTGCTCATGTCTAGTCCTTGACTATTAAAGTTAGCCTTTGTTTGTTGGTTTATGCCAGTACTGGGGCTTGAACTCAGGGCCTGGGTGCTGAGCCTTAGCTTTTCCACTCAAGGCTAGCATTCTACCACTAGAGACACAGCTCCACTACTGGCTTTTGGGTCATTGATTGGAGATAAGAGTTTCACAGACCTTCCTGCCTGGGTCAGCTTCGAACCATCATCTTCCTATCTCAGCCTCCTGGATAGCTAGGATTATAGGCGCTGAGCCACCGGCGCTCAGCTAGTTCAAAAGCTCTTGAGGCAGGATGGCTATAGAGACTGGCAGGCTTGTGCGGGCAGCCGCACTGTTCCGGGCCTCCTTCCTGGGGCACAGTGAAGTGAGCTCCTTGGGTTGGCCTGTGGGGAGGGTTTATTCCTGGTGCAGTCATTGCTAGCAGCCTAAGCTAAGCCTATTACCAAGCCCAGCTCCCAATGTCATAAGCATCCAATTTCCTCTATGTAGTACTTTTCTGTTTAAAATACCTAGGATGGGGGGCGGGGAGGACTGGGTAGGGGCCGGGGGGTGGAGGGGGAAGGATGGGAAGGGATGGGAAGGGGAAACAAAGGAGGAGGCTACAATGCTTGATAAGAAATGTACTTATTATCTTGCCCATGTAATTGTAACCCCTCTGTACAGTATTTTCACAATAAAATAAAATACCTAGGATGTTGCTGGGCACCAGTGGCTCACACCTGCAATCCTAGCTACTCAGGAGGCTGATATCTGAGGATCCTGTTTTGAACCCAGTCCAGGCAGAAAAGTCCCCAATTAACCACTCAAAAACCATAAGTGGAGCTGTGGCTCCAAATGCTGGAGCACTAGCCTTGAGCTAAAGAGCTCAGGGACAGTGCCCAGGCCCTGAGTTTAAGCTCCATAACTGACAAAAATCAATCGATCAATACCTAGAATGTGCTTCAGGTTTTCTGCAACTTAATACTGATTGATGCCATGTTTGGAACTACAAGAGGCTGCAGGCAATGGGTCCTCCTTACTTGAGACTGGTTATCTGACATCTCAGAATTGAGTGTTTTCTGGTTCCATCCAAGAGAAGTCATAGATTAGATTTACTCTAATGCCTGCAACTACAAAACAGTGGAACGTGATACAGGAAACAGTGGTTTCCAGATGTTTAGAGACAGCGACCAATGAGAGAGGAGAAAGGAATGGTAGGGGCGGGGCATCCTACAATTGCCCCAGGCTACCACCTGCCCCACGGGAGGCGTAGAGTTGGAAATCCAAAGGTGTCCAGAATGCACAGGGCAGACAGAAGGCTCTGGAGGTGGCAGAAGGCCCCCTCGCTCGCCAGCCAACTACCAGTCAGCATATGTGTGCAAGGACACTATTTGAGTCTAAGAAGAGAAGTCCCTACATATGCAGCCTCCATCCTGGGGCTGAGGACGGTGTGTACCCCACCAGGTCCAGCAAAAGCTTCAGAAGAAGGCTGTTTGGGTCACCCCAATGTTTGAAGGCAAGCCCCAAAAGAATCAGAGTTCTCTATGCTGAACCAAACTCAGTATTTACAAGAATGTAATCATATTTCATACCTAACACAGTAAAGGTATACAATGTCTGACATCTGAATGCATGCAGAAAGAAAAACAAACCAGGAAAATAGGAACAATAATGAGGACAAAAGTCAACCCATAGAAAAGGACACAGAGCACAAATCCATCCAAACAGTGATCCTGACAATTCTCCTGACTTACTTAGAGGCCGGCATCCCCAGGCCCTGGAGACGCAAGTACGAAACCATAGACATCCACCCCAAAGCACCTGCTGCGGGTCTGGTTATATTTATTTGGCAGAAATCCGAAACATATATAGCCGAGGGCCAGGTCACAGTAGACAAACGATAATATTTTAGATCCAAGACCAAGACTTGAACTTGGTACCTGATACCTTTGCTCATTGGCTAGTGCTCTACCCACAGTCATGCCCCCAATGCCTAGAAGGTACTTTTTGATTGGGATATACTAACCAAGATGGGTTCTAGACCCCAAAATTATCAGGGGGTGATTCTGTCTGCCCAGTTGGTTAATCTGTCTGACTTCACTGAGTGTATCCTACATGAAGCTAGGGAACAGAAATTCTTCAATGGAACTTTTTTTTTTAAGTGACTTAAATACCGAGAGAGCTTGGGAAATGTTGGAGGAGGGCTACGCACGCATGCCGAGCAGAAACGGATCTCCTCCAGGAGCATTCAGGGAGGCTTGTAAGGCCAGGTCCAGCTGCCTTTTCCTGTGGTTGACTCAGAGATGATCTTTTCAGCAATTAGATTCTGACCTCTAAGTCCTTTTTTATTTTTTAATTCTAATTACAGGTGTGAGCCACTGGGCTCTTCAGTACCCACCTCATAGGACCAGCATGCAGCAAGAGTATCAAACAGACTGTCCACGTGTCAGACATTGCAACAAGACTGGTTCAGAGGCTGTATACTCTACAGCACAGCTGAGCATCAGAAAGGCTCAGAGGTGGAGCGGGATGTGTGCGGCTGTGTTAGCTGAACCTTTGCTGCGGGAAAAGCTTTGGGCCCTCCAACTAGTTCCCCTGGATGTATTTTCTCCGTCTATCCTCTTCACACTCTACAAACAGGATTTTTTTTCGTGTGTGTGTGTGTGTGTGTGTGTGTGTGTGTGTGTGTGTGTGTGCGTGTGTGTGTGTGTGTGTGTGTGTGTGTGTGTGTACGCACATGCCAGTCCTGGGGCTTCAACTCAAAAGCCTGAGCGCTATCTCTTAGCATTTTCACTCAAGGCTGGTGTTCTAACCGCGCAAGCCACAGCTCCACTTCTGCATCTTGGTGGTTCATTGGGGTTACGAGTCTCATGGACTTTCCTATCCAAGCTGGCTTCGAACAGCAATCCTTAGATCTCAGCCTCCTGAGTAGCTAAGATTTTTCTTTCTGGATTAGGGATTGAACCAGGGCCTCGTGCATGCTGGCGGAGAGCTTTCCCTCTTGAATTATATCTGCCAGCCATAAAGTCACTCACTTAAGGAAGGTAGAGTTGCTAGCTAAACACACAGCTGGAATTTATCTCAGATCTGCCATGCTCTGAGGACCCCGAGCAGCCTTCCTGGTTCCCCCTCTCACTCCCAGAGTCACACGGAATATATCTTCTGCATGTTACTGGGCTGGAGGAGCAAACCTCAGCCCTTGCCTTGCATCTCATTTTGAGCCTATTTACTCTTAGTTTAGACACAATTCTGACATTCTCCTTATTAGGCTCCCCATCCTGTCACAAAGTAGGACCATAAGGACACGGATCATCTTTGACAGCAGCAAGAAGTGACAGCTGACAGGAGGAAAATACATTTTACAATCATTTTTAGCAGTCCTGGGTGGTTTTGGGGCAGAAGCAAATAGCCTTCCAAATTTCCTTGATCTCCACGGATAACTGCCGTGGGCAATCTAAGGAAATCCTGGCCTCACTCAGGAAGATCACTGGCAATCCATGCTCTCGGGGAAGCTCCATGTGGAGTGTGTGGCTAGACCTTGGGCAGCCCTGTGTCCTTTCCCGTTCCCCGCCCCAGAGCCACTCTGCCTATTGTAGGGTCTGGGCCCTATGCCTGTCTTCAGCACCCCAGAATCGAGGAGTGCAACATATGTCTGCTGAAGATGTGGAGGCAGCAAAGGAGAGCAAATGAGGAGAATGACGTGAAACCAGATGGTGCGTTGCAAAACAGCCATTGGTTTATTATTTACAATGAATATGGCTCAGGACCCTGTTGGGGCCCATCAGAATTTGTTTGGGAAGTTGGCTCTCGCTCTCTCTTTCTCTCTCTCTCACTCTCTCTCTCTCTCTTTCAGTTTTGCCCCTTTATTTTTTATTTTACTTTTTTTTTTTTTGGTTGGTCATAGGCCTTGAACTCTGGACCTGAGTGCTGTCCCTCAGCTCTTCAGCTCAAGGCTAGTGCTCTATCACTTGAACCACAGCGCCACTTCCAGTTTTCTGGTGGCTTATTAGAGATGAGAGTCTCATGGGGTTTCCTGCTGGGGCTGGCTTTGAACTGCGATCCTCAAATCTCAGCCTCCTGAGTAGCTGGGATTACAGGTATGAGCCACCGATGCCCAGCTTTACTTTTACTTTGTGCTGGTAGTGGGGCTTGAACTCAGGGCTTTGACAGTCTCACTTGGCTTTTTCACTCAAGGCCAGCGCTTTGCCACTTGACCCACAGCTCCACTTCTAGATTTTTGGTGGTTCATTGGAAATAAGAATCTCAAGGACTTTCTGGTTGTGACTGGTTTTTAACCATGATCCTTAAGATCTTAGCCTCCCGAGTAGCTAGGATGACAGATGTGAGCCCTGGTGCCTGGCTCCTTTTGGAATTGTGTGTGTGCCCTGAAGGGGCAGACCGGAGCACAGCCACAGAACCCTGCCCGGGCCCGGGCCAGCTGCTTCCATCAGCACAGGAAAGGACTCACACGTACGTAAGGGCACTGTGCAATGATAGACATTCACATGGATGACACAAACTTGAGTAACCAGTGCTAAATCACGTTCTTTCAACTGTTTAGACTAGATCATATTTGATCACTTTAGAAAGGCTGTCTAAAAATAATTAGAATAAGAGGCTTGAGAATCTAGACAATGAGCTTAGACAAAACAACTCATTCCCTAGGACGGTCCTATCGTATTGCCATTTTAGATAATAATTTAAAAATCAGAGCTGGGAAGGTGGCTCAGTGGTAGAATGCTTGCCTTGTGTGCATGAGGCCCTGGGTTCGATTCCTTAGCACCACATATGCAGAAAAAGCCAGAAGTGGTGCTGTGGCTTAAGTGGTAGAATGCTTCCCTTGAGCTGAATTGCTGAGGGACAGCGCCCAGGCCCAGAGTTCAGGCCCCACGACCAACCAAAAACAATAGTAATAATTAAAAATCAAACCTCTCACCTGCTCTAAGCCTCATGTCACCTCCATAAACAAACACATTCAAGTCACACGGGACTTGTCAGTGTGTGACTAGCCTAGGCTCTCAGCCTTTCCTTCACAGCCTGGGCGGCCGTACACCCATGTCACCAACCCTGGGTCCCAGGGAGCCCTGGTCTCTGTCTAGCTTCTGCCGCTTCAGACATCCATAGAGTCAGAAACAGAAGTATGATTCCAACATTTCACAGAGGATCAAAGAGCTTCCTGGACTCTCACTGCATAAATAAGAGCATTTGGTCACCAGGCAGCGCCCAGAGCTAGGATGGAAGAAACTGTGTGGGACAGGAAGCTTCTCAGCCCCGGACTCACCCGTCAGCTCCTGACGGGCCATCTTGGGTTTTCACGCACTACCTGCAGGGTGCAGGTGGACATTGAACTCCGGACCTTTCTTCTAACATTGCCCATACGCTCCCACAGAGGGCTTTACAACCTGGGCCTGGAGAAAGGCACTCCTAGTCCTAGGATCCCATCTCACTCTGATGCGTCCTGATCCCCTTACAGTTTGGGAGAGGGACCCCGACTGCTGTGATTAACCACCCAGAGTTTGGGAACTGGACAGCTCACATTGAAACCCGGATGCCGGCCTCCGCATGCCCAGCTGCGTGACCTCTCAGGAAGTTGCTTAACCTGCGGGTGCCTCCATTTCTCCATCTGTGAAATGGGGGAAGGGGGACTCGAACCCGTGACAGATGTAGGGGCTCCTAGTTCTCGGAAGCAGAGCGGGGCAGGTGCCAGCGTATGGGAATCAGACACAGTAATTGGGGGCCTGGGCCAGTGACCAGCTCCTCCCTCACCTCCAGCCCCTGCAGCCCAGAGGGAGGCACCAGCTCCCGAGGGCGGCTGGGCTGCCGGGGAGGGGGTGTGTGAAGGGTTAAACCCCCAAGTGCACAGAAAAACAAGTTCCATCTGGTCCCCGGGGACAAAAGCGACAGCCTGCAAAGCCCCCAGCCCGGGCTCGCGCTCAAAGGACACATTGCTTTTGAAAATTCCAACTTGTGGCTGCTTCCATCCATCCATCCATCCACCCCGGCTTCCCGGCCCCGCCGCTCCGGCCAGCGTTTGTGAGACCCTGGAGTGGACCTTGGAGAACTGGCCCGGGAAGGCCCAACTCCACGAGGGTGGCCCCGAACCCAGGCCTGGCCTTCCCAGCTGCCTCATCCTTGGACACTCTTTCAAGGTGGGCGCAGAGGAGAAAGAGCAGACAGGGCAGGCAGGGCGCAGGCGGGGCGCACCGGGGGCGCAGGCAGGGCGCACCGCAGTGAAGACGCCCCCACCCCACCCCGGGCTCCAGTGAGTCCCTGTCTTTGCTAGTGGATGCCATTCACACCCGTGGAGCACCACGACTCATACCCTCTCTCCCGAGAACCATCCAGGTCCCCTTGGAGGCTGACGAGTTCCCTGGTCAGAGACGCAGGGGCGCCCTTCTGGCTCAGCGTCGGCCCAGGGCCCACGGGGGACACCCAGGCCCCCCTTCCCTCCTCCTCACCTGGACCAGGGGAGAGGGCGCCAGGGTGGAGCCACGGGCGCCCCCTTGTGGCGCTGGGCTGCAGGCTGCGCCCGGCCCCGCGCCCGCCAGGAGCCGATGCGCGGGCACCCGCCCCACCCCGCCCCGCCCCGCCCCGCCCCGCAGCGTGGCCGGGTAATTCACAAAAAGTTGGGCGATTCAAAGTTACGTTTCCATGGCAACCAGCCCTCAGACCATTTGGGTGGCTGAAGCCTTTCCCTTTCAGCGTTCACTTTTTTTCCCCCTTCTTCCCTAAATAGCATCCCCCCCCCTTTATTATTAAAGTAATTCGTGCTCATTGGAGAGACAGAGAAGCAACGGACAGGAGTAAGGAAGAAGATAAAAATCACCCTTAATCCCACACCAGAGGTTTGAGCCCATGTGAACATTTTGATATAGTCTCCATTTGCCTAGTCTTTTTTTTTTTTTTTAATGTTTTGCATGCATAAATAGATTTGATTCTTGAAAATTGAGGCTAAAGTGAAATTACTTGTTTCAGCATTTGGTGGCACTTCCCGGGCGGCTCACGCCTGTAATCCTAGCTACTCCGAGGCTGAGATCTGAGGATTGCTGTTCCGAGGCCCACCCAGGCAGGAAAGTCTGTGAGACTCTGATCTCCAATTAAATCTCAGAAGAAAACTGGAAGTGCTGCTGTGGCTCAAGTGGTAGAGCACACTAGCCTTGAGCAAAAGGAGCTCAGAGACAGTGCCCAGGCCCAAAGGTCCAAGCCTCAGCACTGCAGGGAAAAAAATGATATTTACATTGTGAGTTTTTTTTTCAGTGGCCAAATATATTCTTTAGGAATATGATTCCTACTGGCTTTCTGGCACTTTTCCATATGGTTAGAGGACATTCTATTTAACCCATCAATTGTCCAATATTTAGATGGTGGTTTTCCTTTTTTTCTGCTATTTTAAATAACACTACAATGAACAACCTTTTGCATCAGTTTTTGCCTATGTGTTTGATTGAGTAATCCAATTAGAATGAACTCTTAGAACTGAAGTTGCTACCCAGATACAATGAGTGTGCAAATTATTCTGTACACACTCTCTAATCGCCTTCCTGGTGGCTTAAGGGTATGTACTTTTATTTGTAATATATGCTCTCCTTTTAGAGAGGACTGCCATCTAGGTTGTTTTATGGAAAGTCTATACCATTTCTAAAAAGTATATTCTTTCAATCATATAATTCAACATTATTAATAAACTCTGTTCTTCTAGAGTCACTTTGCCTACCTTTCCTCTGGGGTCCATGTTTTCTTACTCTGAATTAAGGATAACAATCCTTTGTGTTCTCCTAGTTGTTCATTAGGTGCCCCCTCCCACTTTGGTCGTGGAGCTTGAACCCTGGGCCTGGGCGCTACCCCTCAGCTCTCCAGCTCAAGGCTAGTGTTCTACCACTTGAGCCACAGCACCACTTCCGGTTTTCTGGGGGGTTATTGGAGATAAGAGTCTCATGGACTTTCCTGACCAGGCTAGCTTTGAACTGTGATCCTCAGATCTCAGCTTCCTGAGTAGCTAGGATTACAGGCGTGAGCCACTGGTGCCTGGCCTGTTCATTAGGTTTTTATTTTTACTTTTCTGGTGGTACTAGGGTTTGAACTCAGGGTCTTATGCTTCCCAGACAAGTGCTTTTACCATTGAACCATGTCTCCATCCCTGCTTTTCACTGGATTTTTTTTTAGATTAGTTATTGCCTGCCATCTGCATGCGTGCCTGGGAGAAATCCACCTGTCAGGCATTCCGCAGTAGCAAGGATAATCGGCACATGCCACCAGGCCCAACTCTTGGTGAGAAGGGTACTTAGGAACTTTTCTGCCCAAACTAGCCTTCAAATACCATCCTCCTGTCAGCCCCCCAAGTGGCACCACCAGCACCCAGCTTAGAGAAAGTCTTGAATATTGTCGTAAGTCATCTCTGTCCTTTGTCTTTATGGCTCTATCAGAGTCGGTGAGGTCAGACCCATTGACCTTGATGCTGTTCTAGTCATTCTATGGCTGTGGGTTTAGTTGCTCTAAGCCACCTGGGCTTCAGGTAGCGGGGGTGGAACATTTGCTCCCCTGGTGGTCCTGGGGGAGGAGAGGCCAGTGCTGGATGGGCCGGGAGCTGGCCTGGCTGCCCATCCACCTGCCTTGTCGCAGCCGACAGCAGTTGTGCCGCGGCGTGCGTGCGAGCAGCGAATGGAGTAGAGGAGCCGGGAGGAGGGACTTGCTGCTCCACGATGACACGTGGAGGAAGGTGTGCCTCACGTGGCCCGGTCTTCCATCTGAGGGGGGGGGCAGTGGAGGCTGGGGTGCACCAGATGTGTGGAGAGCCGGCGAGCAGCGCCAGGACTAGCACGTGAGAAACGCCCGGCCTGGAGTTCACCATCCAGCTTCCTGCGAGACGAATCCCAGGCACAGCCCTGCTGCTGCTGTGTCCCCAAAGCGTTTCAGGAAAGAAGGCTGAGACAGCCTGCGGCACCTGCTCCCCAGATTGTGGATCTCCTCTTCAGAGGAGCCCCCCTACTTTCCAGGGACTGTAGAGTTGGAAGTTTACAGCAGAGGGCTACAAAGAGAAGCGGCTCAGAACACCAGGCCTGGCAGGACGAAGTCACGTATGGGAGGGGGGGGGAGGGTGCCACAGGACGAAGTCACGCATGGGGGGGGGGAGGGCGCCACCCTTGGGACGAGAGAGGATGGACCCTTGTCCCTCCAGCGCCTGCGGGAGACACAGACCCCCCCAAAGGGAGGGGGAGGCCTCTTGGAGGAAGGGGGATCTTGCCGGGGTCTCAGGGCTGCAGGCACCAGCATTAGGGTTGAAGTTAAACTTCTCTGCTCCGTTGCGAGGCCAAGTCCCTGACCCTCCTCAAAGGCGCCTCGCACAGGCAGCGGGTCTCATTCCTGCCCCAGTCCTCCAACCCAGGAAGTCTGTCGGAAAGCTGGGGTTACAGAGAAACACCGTGCACTTGCGCTGAGCGAGTCTGTCGCATCTTGGCAGTCCAGGGGGAGAGCAAGAAGCATTTTCAGGGCCAGCTTCCCCCTTCCCCCCCTCTCCTGCCCCCCACCCCTCCCAGGGCAGGATAATGGTCAGCTAGCCCCACCTAGCGTCCATGCTTCCAATTGCAGCCCCGCGAGGCAGCAGAGGGCAATTTCCACATGTCCTGGGCAGGACTGGAGCAGCACCCAACATACGGCTGATTTCTCCCCTCCCCGCCTTCCAACACTGATTCTGGCGCTGCATCCCCGGGGAATGGCCCAGGCCTCCTGCATGCCCAATGGGAAGAACACAGGCCTGGGAGCCCAAGTGTCCTCTGTGTGCACACGGTGCCGATGAAGGCGCGTCAGGCACTGCAGAGGGGTGCTGGTGTTGGGGCAGGCTGTGTGGAGGGGCAGAAGGCACGTGGAAACGCTCTGCCTTTTCTGTGTAATTTTGCTGGGGATCGAAAACTGATCTGGAAAGGAAAAGCTCCTTAAAAAGAAATAATTTCCAGAAGGAGATAGGTAGGGTGGGAGAAGGAGCAATGCTGGAGGGGGCGAGGCAGATCGGGATATATTTACACATGTGTGGAAATGCAACAGTGACCCCCCCCCTTGTACAACTGATGCATATGAATAAGATCATGATTAATCAGCCAGGCGCTGGTGCCTCACATCTGTCATCCTACTACTCCGGAGGCTGACATCTGAGGATCGAGGTTCAGAGCCAGTCCTGGCAGGAAAGTTGGTAGGCTCCTATCTTCAATTAACAAGTAAAAAGCCAGAGTGGGACTGCAGCTCACTAGTAGTGCAGTAGCCATGAGTGTAAAAGCTAAGGGACAGGGGCTGGGAAGGTGGCTCAGTGGTAGAGCGCTTGCCTTGCATGCTTGAGGCCCTGGGTTTGATTCCTCAGCACCACATAAGCAGAAAAAAAAAGCTGGAAGTGACGCTGTAGCTCAAGTGGTAGAGCGCTAGCCTTGAGCTGAAGAGCTGAGGGACAGCACCCAGGCCCAGAGTTCAGGGCCCACGACCAGACCTCCCCCCCCCCAAAAAAAAAAGCTAAGGGACAGTGTCAAGGCCCTGAGTTCAAACCACAACACAAGCACCAGAAACAAGAAACAAAAACAACCCAAGATCCTGGGTGCCTGTGGTTCATGTCTGTAATCCCAGCTGCTCAGGAGGCTGAGATCTGAGGTTTGAGGTTCAAAGCCAGCCTAGGCAGGCTGATAAATTGCTGGAAAAGCTGGAAGAGGAGCTGTGGTCAAAGTGGTAAAGTGGTAGCCTGAAGCAAAAGAAGCTCAGGGACATCACCTAGGCCCTGAGTTCAAGCCCCTGGACTGGCCAAAACAAATTAAAAAACAAGATAGATAATTTCTCCAGAACTATCACTTTCCATTTGTAAAACAGAGACCCTGTGGCCAGCTTCGCTTAATGACACCTGCATGACTGTGACTGGGCTCAGGCAAATTCCATAAAGTACAAATGATCTCTAAAATGTTGGGGTACACTGGCCCTGGAGAGCGTGGGAAACTCTCAAAGCCCAGGTGTGGGGGGTGGGCGCGGGGCTGGAGAGCTAACCATAGATCTAGACTAAGTCTGGAATCCTACATTTTTGAAGGACAGAGGTCCAGAAATGGGAGTTCAAGGCCAACCCAAGAAAACAGTGGAAAGACTTCATCTCACTCCATGGCTTGGCTCAGTGGCATGTACGTGTAATCCCGGCTATGGGGGAAGTATGAACAGGGGGATCTTGGTCCAGGAAGGGAGAGCATAAAGAAGTTCCTGTCTAGAGTAAGTCAAGTGATACAGCACCCACCTAGCAAGGGCAAGGCCCTGTGTTCAAACTCCAGCTCTGTAGATACAAAAAGGTGATGCTATTTTTTTTTCTTCAGAAAAGCTGCAAACCCATTGCCAGGCATAGGTGGTTCACACCTGTAATCCTAGCTACTCAGGAGGCTGAGATCTGAAGGACCCCCATTTGAAGCCAGTCCAGGCAGGAAAGTCTATGAGACTCTTATCTTCATGAACTACCCCAAAATCTGGAAGTGGAGCTGTGGCTCAAAGGGTAGAGTGCTAGCCTGGAGCCAAAACAAAAAACAAAAAAAACAAGCCAGGCACTGGTGGCTCATGCCTGTAATCCTAGCTACTCAGGAGGCTGAGATCTGAGGATCATGGTTCAAAACCAGCCCAGGGAGGAAAGTCCATGAGACTCTTATCTCCAATAAACCCCCAGAAAACTGGAAGTGATGCTGTGGCTCAAGCGGTAGAGCACTAGCCTTGAGCTGAAGAGCTGAGGGACAGTTGCCCAGGCCCAGAGTTCAAGCCCCATGACCAACAACAAAAACAAAAAAAACAAAGACCCTGAGTTCAAGTAAACATTAGTGCATGCACATGAGTGGGCATGTGCACACAGACACGCACACACCCATAGACACACACTTGCTTGGGGACTTTTTCCAAATAGATGCAAACCCACTGAACTCTCCTTTTAGGTCCTATGTACCCCCTCTGTGCAACAATCTACACAGTTTTTTTCTTTCTTTTTTTCCCCAGAGAAATACTATTTGATCTGAGAAACACCTGGAACTCTTTCGCCAGCCCTGGGACTGGAAGCCATGGCCAGCCTCAGATCCTCTGTCACTGAACAAGCACCGGCTGGCTGGGCCTAGCTTCTAGCTGATCTCTTTGTGTTGGCAGCTTTTGGAAAGGCCTCGGGGTCAGGCCTGGGACTGACCGGAAGTTCTGTGAGCTCTGTAGCAGTGAATGCATCCCCAGGAAAAGAGGCTGGAGATCAAGACCCAATCTGAAAGTCAAGATGGTGAAGTTTCCTAACAAAGCCGCCTGTGAGACATTGGACACCAACGCCAGCACTTGATTTGTGTATGTTTTCTCTCCTTCTGCTGGCAGAGTTTCACGGGTGTGTGGTGAACATTGTCGATATTCTGAGAAGCCCACCGAGGGTAGGGAGGTGCTGTGTGTCCCTCAGCCCTGTACAGTGTCTCGCAGGGGGAACCAAGAGTGGAGCTCCATCAAGATCCGCTCCAGTCATTGGACAAAGGAACAAATGAACGACACCATGCGCCCAGCGTGGACCCGAGGAGCTGTTTGTGGAGTGAACTGAGAGGCAAAATAGTACATGGGAAAGAGCAGGGGATCCAGAGGCGTGCTCCGCGGGTTGCTTGCTGTGACTAGTGTGAGCTAAACAGCCTCCGTCGCCTGCAGCTTTGCGGCCAAGGCCAAGGTGCCCCGGACGGTCAGGCCTTGTGCAGAAAGTTTCCTTGCAACCTGATCATCAGCCCTCCCCTTCCACCTGTCCTGCCCTCCCAGGTCCACCTGGACCTGCTGTGCCCAGAGGTGCCGTTGCCCAAAAGATGGCCAGGGAGGCATGGAAGAAAAGGAGAAGAAGGGAATGGAGGGGAAAGGAAGGGAATGGAAGGTCAGAGAAGAGGGGAGGGGAGGGGAGGGGAGGGGAGGGGAGGGGAGGGGAGGGGAGGGGAGGGGAGGATTGGATTTGCATGTCCACCACCCTGGACCAGTGCAGGCAAGAATGTGGCCACTAGGGGGCAGCCAAGTAGGCCCGCAAGGTGCCTGGGTGTGTGTGTGGGGGGGGGGGGGGGAGGTTGTTCCCTGGGCCTGCTGGGTCACTCGGGGTCACCTGCTTCCCAGAGCCTGCTTGGAAACCTGTGGGGCAGCAGGAATAGCTTCGAGGCATTTGTTCCCGCCTGTACTGCGCTGCATAATTCCCACTTAAAGGCAATTTCTTCCCCTCCAAAGGATTCCAGCTGGTTGCATTTGACGGAGGAATAAGCCCCAGTCAAGACGCTCCTCGGGGATTTTTCTCGTTGGCTTGAGAACAGTATGCACTTAGAAACGTTGGGCTGTTGACGTTTGTCGGAGGGAGTGCTGGGCGCAGGGAAGCTTCCCCCCCCCCCCCCCCCCGCCCAAGTCCTCCCAGCTCCCCACCTCCAATGCACACAAGCTGCCCAGCCTCTGAGCCTTGGTTTCCTCTCTTTTCTCTCCTGCTCTTCTCCCCTCCCCCACCCTGGACAGAGGAAAGAGAACCTTCTGGGGTCCACTATGCCCTGCAGCTTTTCTGAGCTTTTCAGCAGGCTCCCTATCATGTACAGGGTAAACTGAGGGGCTCATCCAGCTCTAGCAATGAATGTACTTCTTCACCCAACCCCTGGCCTGGCCCCCAGCCAGCATGAGATGCACGTGAGTCCAGGAAATACAGCAGCCCAGGTCCACAGAGCTAGGAGAGGGGAATGGGCTGCTATGGTGCAAAGGAGACAGAAGTAAACACCCATTCCGAGGATAGGGGACATTGAAGAACCCAAAGCCAGGTGCTGATGGCTCCTGCCTGTAATCCTAGCTCTCTATCCCGGCCTCCTCCCCCCTCCCCGTCTCCTCTTCCCCTTCCATCAACCTTACAGCCCTTGCCAGAGGTCCACCTGGGAGCCTGCAGGCTCTGCAGTGGGGTAGATCTGGGTTTGAAGCCCTACACGGCCACTTTACAGCCCTGGTTCTTGGGAGGGAGAGAGACTCAGTCCTTGCAACGAATGGGTCTGTTTGGATTGAGGATGAGTATGCGACCCAGGCAGGACAAATCTGGGACATTCAATGGTAGGACACAAAGTCCATCTTTTTCCAAGGGAGGAAAAAACTAGTCAAATGCAAACCTGAAGCCGTTGGTGTCATCTTGATCACAACCAGGAGAGTGGCAACAAAAGAAAACCAGGTGCAGCTCAGGAATAGATTTCTGGTTACATTGTTGGAGCACCTGTGTCTAGCCAGGCCTGAAGTTATCCTTGGAGTTTTCAATTTTATGAGCCTGCCTGCCTACCTCTGCCTTCCTGCCTTCCTGCCTTCCTGCCTTCCTCCCTTCCTTCCTTCCTCCCTTCCTTCCTTCCCTCCTTCCTCCCTTCCTCCCTTCTTCCCTGTTTCTATTCTCCTTGGCCTTCTTGATTACAGCTCTGTGTCTTTCATTAAGTCTCACCCATGAGATGAGACCGTGGCAGTTTTCGGGGAAATGATGTATTATGTGTCCACACTCCAGGACAATTAGTAACAACTCAATCAACCAGATTTTCCCAAGTCTTCCCAGGAGAGACTCCCAGAGTTAGGAAAGTCGATGCTGCCACCTAGTGGATGTCATTAGCAATTGCAGAGCTGGGAAGGCGCCAGTTTAGGACTCTCCCTCAGGACCATCACTGAAACAGCATCTGTCCCCACCTCCTCCATCACAAGTAAATTAATGGTGAGATCAAGAGCCCTGTCCCTCTGGAAAGCATTCATTGGTCCTCAGGGACTGAGGGCTGCCCTGCATCTTTGACCCTCTACCTCCCATCCCTAGAGCGGGAGTCACAACTGCCATGCTCTTGTCTGTTCGTGGATGTGACACAGCTGAGGGTCTCTAGGGAGGAGGGCGTGTGTGTGTGTGTGTGTGTGTGTGTGTGTGTGTGTGTGTGTGTGTGTGTGTGTGTGTGTGTGTGTGTGTGTGTGTGTGTGTGTGTGTGTGTGTGTGTGTGTGTGTGTGTGTGTGTGTGTGTGTGTGTGTGTGTGTGTGTGTGTGTGTGTGTGTGTTCCTAACTCAGCTTCCCAGAGGAAATCCTCTGTCACAATTACAAACAGGACAATCTGGCAAAGTTCCACCTCAGCCACATAAATTGTGAGACATGTCACAACGCATTTGTTCTCTAACAGTGAGACTCACTGGGCGCCGGGGGCTCACGCCTGTCATCCTAGCTACTCAGGAGGCTGAGATCTGAGGATTGCGGTTCTAAGCCAGCCTGGGCAGGAACGTCCATGGGACTCTATCTCCAGTGAACTTCCCAAAAGTTGAAAGAGGAGCTGTGGCTCAAGTGGTAGAGCGTTAGCCTTAAGCAAAGAAGCTTGGGGACAGCCCCAGGACCAGCACAAAATGAAAACAAAAACAGTGAAACACGTTCAGAGGGAGAAAGACCAACGGACCCCACCCTTCTTAGTAGCCCAGGTGATGGTGCTCGTCCATCAAGCTGGCCTGGGCTGACCAGGGGCCCTGCGCCCTCTCGCTGTCGTGAGACCGGAAGAACCCTGAGGCCTCTCCCTGCTCCGTCACCCAGAAAGAACTAGAAGTCCCATCTAGACCATGGCTCCTCCATTCGTGACCTGGGCCCTGCAGTCCCGGTGCTTGCTTGGCGTAGCGACTCCTGACATTGCTCCGCACAAAGCGAGCGTCCGCCTCCACCCGGCCTTTGGGCACTGAGACCCACCTAGGAGCTGAGGACCAAGGAAACTGGAGACCAGAAGGAAGCTTCCGGGACAGTCCCGCTTCCTTCTGCAAGCCCAGGGAAGATTCCAGAACAGGATAATACTGACCATTTCTCAGGAAAAGAAACAGATAGCTGCCAATTACCAAAACACTCTGGTTGACTTCAGATGACTCTGAGCACAAGAACTCATCTTGGGGCTGGGAAGGTGGCTTAGCGGTAGAGCGCTTATACCTAGTCTGCATGAAGCCCTGGGTTCGATTCCTCAGTACCATATACATAGAAAAAGCCGGAAGTGGTGCTGTGGCTCAAATGGTAGAGTGCTAGCCTTGAGCAAAATAAGCTCAGGGACAGCACCCAGGCCCTGGTAGGAGGAGGAGGAGGAAGAAAAGCCTTCCATCCACAGCCCCTGGTGCCCGCAGACCCCCCCCCCCCATCTCAAGACTCCAGAGGGAGCCCCAACCCACTCACCTCTGAGGCACCGGCGAACTTGACTACCGGCTCTGTCCAGCTGGTGATCTTACGTCTAAAGTTGTTGCATTCAGGAACAACCATGCAGCCGACGTTCCCCAGCTCGGGGTAGAAAACTTCAAGGCCCCTGAGGAGAGGAGCGAGGGAAGGGGGTCACCCGGTGCGGGGTTTTCGCTGAGCCTGGGGCGCGGGAAGGCTTCCATCTGAACGAAGAGTCGAACTGAAACCTGGCCCTCGCTGGTCGTGTGACCCAAGAGTGGTTGGCCTCCCCCGTGCCTCAGTCTCCTTAGCTGTAAACTGGGGACACAGGGCCAGGCTCGCAGGGGGTAGCGCGAGGAGCGAGGCCCCGGCCAGTATTTAGAATGGAGGTCGGCGCTCTGTTAAGGGGGCCAGCCATCACCAGTGTTTACTTCCTAAGAATAGAGCGACGTCTCTCAGCCTCACCGGGGATGGGTTCCAACACCCCGGCGGATACAGATTCTCAGACGCTCCCATCTCGCATGTAAAGCGCCATGGCGGCTACATAGAATATATGCAGTCCTCCTGGATGCTTTATTTTTGGAGTGACCAGGGCCTGAGCACCGAGCCACACCGCACCTCGCCCCGGCTGAGCTCGGTCATCTTAGGACACTTAATACAAGGCAAATGCTGTGCGTATCGTCGTTATACTAGGGAAGGGATTAGGCCAAAAGGCAATCTGCACATGCTCAGTACACATGCGCCCCTGCCCCCCCCCCCCCCACCGCCATTTTCTGTCTGTGTTCGGTTGAGTTCATGGACGCAGGCCAGCTTGGGCCGTGTCTTTACAGGAAAGGTGTTAACGTGGCATGGTGATAGGAGGAAGCCCAAGCCAGCTTCCTGGTGGGGAGTCCTGCTTTGCTCCCCGTCCTGCTCTCTGCCTCTGCCCTTCCCACAGCTCCAGAGGGTCCAGCCAAGGGGGCGGGATCCGCACGGGCAGCACGCGACCCGTCCAGGATGCTTGGAACCCCAGCTTGCTGGACACCTGGGCTCGGTGATAGGGTGTTCACCAGTTCGCGTGGGCACGGCTTCCTGTTGGGTCAGCACTTGTGAAGACATCTTCGCACACCCGTTCTCACTCTGCGTAATGGGGTTTTAAGGATCGTGCGGCTGGGTTAGGCCATAGTTCCCAGTCACCGAAGGCAGATATGACAGAGGCAGACGGAGGTCCTTCCGTGGGTAGACAGAGAGTCAGCACCCAAGCACAGGCTGGGGGAAACTGAGGCCCTGGGAGGAGGGGTGGAGGAGGACAGAGGGGCTTCCCTACCTCCATAGCAGTCCTCCCTCCACCTCCCCCCTCTGTCTTTCTATCTTAGTAGGACTACTGCAAATGTTGAAACAGTTAACTAAGCCAGGCAGGGTGGCATACACCTGTAATACTATCGACTCAGGAGGCAGGAAGAGGAGGATTGCGAGTTTGAAGCCAGTCTGAGTAAAGTCAGTGAGACCCTGTCTCAAAACTTAAACACACAAACAAAGGCCCGAGGATGCAGCTTAAGCAAATAGGGCAGCTGCCTAGGGAGACCAAGGCCTGGGTTCCATCCCCAGCACCAGCCGGGCGCAGCCACACATGTGCGCGCACTAAACAACTGAAATCAGCAAATCACTGTCTGGTGAGGGGGCCCCAAAGGGCACAGGGATGGGGTGCATGGCCCGGCCCCCTGCCTGCATCGTGTCTGTGGGGCACAGCCAGCCAAGCATGGAGGGACCGCCCTGGCCTGTCCGGCAGCCTCATCAAAGGCACAGTTCATTAGATCTGTAGATGGCTCAGCGCTGCTGACCACCAAGTCAGAGGATCGAGTTGACCTAGAAGGAGGTCAGGATAAGCCTGGGATGGCCCACATGGAAGTTACATCGAGTGTGTAAACCCATGAAAACTTGGGTTCGAGTCCAAGGGAACCTGCCTGCTCAGGAGCCCTGCTGTACCCCGTTTCCCCAGACAGGACACTTTGTCCATTCCATCCTGAGATCTGAGGGGCTCTCCTGCTCCCCTTGATAGATTTGAGGGAGCCCTAGAGAATAGAGCAAGAACAGCAGGACCCTGTGTTGCATAAAGGACCGGGAGGGGTGTGTGTGCAAGGAATGGAAACTTCGGGGCGATCCGCACAGATCAGGCATGTGATGCACTTAAGCACGCCCAGTGATCATTCAAGACGGCTATTATCAGCCTCATCTCTCAGATGAGTCAACTGAGGCCCAGAGGCAAGTGAATGATTAGCACAGGGGTCTCCCGGCAGGTGAGCTGAGAAGGGAGAAGACTGGCCTTCCTTCCCTCCCCTAGCAGGAGGAGGGGAGGTTTCGCTGTGCATTCCCACACATGCTTGCAATGCATCCTAATTCCCCTCACTCCATTATCCTCTCCCATCCCCACCCCCCTCCTTAAAACGACCCTAGCACTTTCCATGGTCCGAGTTTCACACGTGCAAGTAAACTAGGGAAGACTGGCTTTTCTAACCCAGGGTGTTTGAGCAAAGGAGAGGCTGAGCCACAGACTCCTGGGACAGAAGCTGGTTTGGTTCCAAGGAGACGAGGCTACCTGGCCAAACGTGCCTGGCCCATGACAGGGGAGAAACTCTCTCTCACAGGGAGGTTCTGATTACAGATGGCTTCCAACATCTCACTAAAAGCCCAGCTTGGTTGCAAAGATCTCTGGACTGCAGGCCGGGGTGGCCTCTCTCCTGGGTCCCAGCAGGCGCCCCCTCCTGCTGTGTTTACTGGTCTCTGGAAAGCAAGACAAAGCCTGCTTCCAAGTCCGCCATCGGGTGTCACCCTTTGAGTGCTGCTCCACCGGGCAGTGCTTCCTGCCTGACCCACGGTGCTTCCTGCTCCCGGTGGGGGGGGGGGGCCTCCCCAAGCCTCCTCCCCCTGCCCGCCTCACCCCTCCTTACTTGCATAACCCAGTGTCTGCCTCTGCCAGAGCCTCATAGACGCACGGGACATCCTTGTTCCCAGAGACCACCAGCACCAGACCCAGCCACAGGGCTGCCGCCAGCAGCCTCATCATCCAGCGCGCTGGCACCTGGAACAAAAGCAGTTGCTAGAGCCGCCTTCCGCCTTCTGAGTGTGAAACCTTACCTGTCCTCACCTGGGGGCGGGGGGAGGGGAAGGCAGCCAGCTGTGTGGACACCTGCGCTAAGAACCACCCACCTCCCCGGCCTGGGCCTGGACGTCGTGAGTGAGATCTTATTTCACAAACAAAATACAAACAAAAGGGCTGGGGGCATAAGTGGCCGAGTATTTGCCTACTACGTGAGAAGCCCCCGGTTCAAACTCTCCTACAGAGAAGAGAGACAGACACAGAGACAGAGTCAGACAGACACAGGGACAGATGAGGACAGGCCCTGTTTGGAGCCACAAATTACGTTTCCTTCTCCATCAGCAGTCTCCTGGGAGCATGACCAGTTGCCCCCACTCCTCAGGATCCTCCCCCCCCCACCCCACGTCCCCAGTGGAACTTGCCCAACGGCGGCCTCCTTCCTGAGAGAATGCAATGGGTTGTATAAAACGAGGGCTCGGTGCTAGGCACACAGTCAGGCCTCCATAATTTCTGGTTCATCCAAGTACTTCACCTGTCACCTGGTCCTAGGCCGGGCCCTGCGAGCTGGGTCCTCAGGCAGCTCCCAGACACCAGTGACAGGCAACTCCCAGGACAGCCCAAGCCAGAGGCGGCGCTGCTAAAACAACCACCAAGGCCTAGAGCTTCCGCTGACATAGCCGCTCCCAAAGCCAGGACTTTCTCTGGGTGCCAATGGCTCTTAGCCCGGATGTACAACAGCTGCCTGGCGTGGAGGAGTCCTGGGGTGGGGGGGAGGGGGGTCACTCCTGCCAAGCCCACTGGCCACAGCGAGTCCCCCTCACCATGTGACCCCACATGACTCATCATCCGGATGCCAAATGTCCTGCACATCGTCACCCTTTTATACACGGGAGGAGACAGGCACAGAGAGGTTAGCTCACCTGACCTCGGGTAAAGGACAGAGCCGGGATTTGAACTTAGGGAGGTACACTCTTAGCCATTTATTTGATTGAACTCAGTGCCTGGTGCTTGCTAGGCAGGTGCTCAACCACTTCAGTCACGCGCTCTTAATCCCTTTCTACTGCCTCCTGCTGTGCTGCTAGCCTCCCATTTCTACCCCTGTATTTCCCTCCATCAAGGGAGAAGGCCCAGAATCCTCCATGTGGCCCACAATGCCCTGCCTGCACAGTCGGCTTCTTCCTGCCTCTCTAGCCACTTGCTACCTGGTCTCTGGGGGCTCTTCTCACACCAGAGCCTTCAAGGCATGGCTCTCAAGGCCCACACTCTCTGCTGGCAGCCGAGGGTCATTTCCTCAGGGACTCCCTGTGACTCCCAAGCCCAGACAAATGCCCAGGATCACACACGTGTGCCATCAGGCCCAGCTTTCCATAGTCTATTCTGAAATATGGCTAGAGTAACCAGAAAAATCAATAAAGAAATAGAAGAATTAAACAACACGGAGAACCAAGTGGATGGAGCAGACATGGGCAGATGAGTGGACGCAGTGGCAGAATGTAGCATGCACGTGTCCTCCTGGGCAGTTCCCAAATCAGAGCATATGTTAGGTCACAGAACAAGCCTTCATAAACTTCAAAGACTGAAGCTATAAAAATAAAAAAGATGTGCATCTGTCATCCCAGCTATGCAGAAGCCATAAAATAACTATTTCAGCCTAGGCTGGTCCAGGCAAGAAAAATAAGACCCTATCTGGGGGAAAAAAACTAAAGCAAAAAAAGACTGGAGGTATGGCTCAAATGATAGAGCACTTTGCCTAGCAAGCTCTGAGTATCTCCAAAGGGGGCGGGGAGGGAGGGAGAGAGGAAGTAGTTGTTCCTAAATAAAACAGAAAAGACAAACAATAGGGAAAAATCAACAAAACCAAGAGGTGGCTCTTTGAAAAACATCCACGAAACAGACCAACTTTAGAACACTCAAATTCCTAAAAATCAGAAGTGAAAGCTGGGGCCTGACAACACAATTTTCAGAAATGAAGAAATTAAATAAATGCCATTTTACGGAGATGAAAAGGTTTGTAGAAGATTGGTATGATCAATGTAACAAAGTCATTGGTTATTTAACAAACTGGATGACCTAGATAACATAGACCAGTTCCCAGAAGCATAACACCCACTCAAAACTAAATCATGAAGGAATTGAATGAAATAGAAACAGGCCTGTGTCTAGTAAGGAGATTGAAGCAGTAATCAAAACCCTTCCAACAATGAACTGAGCACCCGCCTGGAGAGCATGAGCATTCAGAACAAGGAAGGGAGGGAGGGAAGGAGGGCATGAGTGCTCAGCACCAGGGAAAGAGGGAGGGAGAGAGGGAGGGAGGGAGGGAAGAAGGCAGGGAGGAAGAAAGGGAGGGAGGGAGGGAAAGAGAAAGGAAGGGAAGGAGGGAGGGAGGGAGGAAGGGAGGAAGGAAAGAAGGAAGGAAGGAAGGAGGGAGGGAGGGAGGGAGGGAGGGAAAAGGGAGGGAGGGAGGGAGGAAGGGAAGGGAAAGGGAGGGAGGGAGGGAGGGAGGGAGGAAGGGAGGGAGGGAGGAAGGGAGGAAGGAAAGGAAGGAAAGAAGGAAGGAAGGAAGGAAGGAAGGAAGGAAGGAAGGAAGGAAGGAAGGAAGGAAGGAAGGAAGGAGGGAGGGAGGGAAAAGGGAGGGAGGGAGGGAGGAAGGGAGGGAGGGAGGAAGGGAGGGAGGGAGGAAGGGAGGAAGGAAAGGAAGGAAGGAAGGAAGCAAGCAAACAAGCAAGCAAGCAAGGAAAAAAGGAAGACAGGGCTAGAAGGAAGGAAAAGACCCTAAGAAATACAATGATTTCTGTCTACTGCTGAAATAATCTTAGAAAAGATCCTAATAATTCAAAAAAGAGAGAGAAAAGCTGTGCTAGAGCTAATAAGCAAATTCAACAAAGTTGAATACAAAATCAACATTCAAAAATCAAATGCATTTTGGGTCTCTAACAATAAAGAAACTCAATAGGAAATTAGTGAAACAATTCTATTTACAATAGCACCAAAAATAACACACCAGGGATAAACTGAACCAAGGAAGTAAAAGACTTGCACACTGCAAGCTACAAAATGTTGCTGAAAGAAATTAAAGGGATAAATGTAAAGATTAACCAGGTGCACGGCTTGGGAGACAATTTTATTAGAGATGACAAATTATCCACAGAGGTTCACAGATGCAAGCTCTATCAAATTCCCAATGGTGTTTGTTACAGAAAAGTCTATCCTAAAATCTGCGTGTAATCTCAAGGATTTCAAGTTGCCAAACAGTCATGCAAAGAACATCATTGGAGGTTGGTTAGGCATGTAGCTCAGTGGCACAGCACCTGCCTAGCATGAGCAAAGTCCTGGGCTCTATCCTTAGCACTGAAGAAAAAGAACGTAGTTGGAGGACTAGCATTTTTTTATTTCAAAATTTCCAACAGAGCTAGAGTCTTCAATGTGATACTAACAAAGACAAAGAGGCCCTTGGAATAGAACAGAAAACCCATACATAAACTTTTCATATATCATGTTCAAAAGATTTTCAGTAATGTTAGTAGGCGCAGAGAACACTGGATGAGGGAAGGACAGACATTTCAATGCAGGGTACTGGTACAAATGGATAGCCACATGCAGAAGAACTCCCCAAACACCATACTCAAAATGGACAGCCACATGCAGAAGAACTCCCCAAACACCATACTCAAAATGCACCAAGGATCTAAATGTTAAGGGCTAAAATTATACAACTCCTAGAAGAAAACATAGGGGAAACATTCAAGGCATTGGGCCGGGTAATGATTTATCTATGACACCCAAAGCACAGGCAATGAAAGCAAACATAGATAAATTGGACTTCACCAAAATTAAACCTTGTTCTTTGGTCAAGTACATATCCATCTCTTGCTCCTCACACCTCAAAAGATGAGAGGAAATAGAGTTTCTTGTTCCTCTTTCATGGAAGAGAAAATTAGGGCACACACACACACACACACAGAAAAGGCTTGATGAGTCTGTCAGAAGTAAGGCCTGGCTGGGCCCCGGTGGCTCACACCTGTAATCCAAGCTACTCGAGACACTGAGATCTGATTGCAGTTCGAAGCCAGCTAGGGCAAGAAAGCCCGTGAGACTCTTATCTCCAATAAACCACCAGAAAACTACAAGTGGAACTGATGGTTCAAAGTGGTAGCCCGCTAGCTGTGGGCAAAAGAGCTCAGGCATAGTGCCTAGGCCCAGAGTTCAAGCCCCACGACTGACAAAAACAAACAAACAAAGGCCTGCTAAGGCCAGCAATGCTCAATACAACCCAGAACCTGAGCAGGGAGAAACACACTTGAGTCTTGAGGGCAGAAATGTTTACTTCCAGAGACATGCACCCAGACATGCCATGATGACGTCCTCAAACCATTAGTGTGGCAGAGAATGAGTACCTCACACTAGTTGCTGCCAGCTCTCGGGCCAAGGCACCTCTGTCTGTGTCTCTGCCTGTCTGCCTGCCTGCCTGCCTGTCTGCCTGCCTGTCTGTCTGTCTGTCTGTCTGTCTGTCTGTCTCTTTCTCTCTCTCTCTCCTTACCTCATATCACAGGCAAGAAGAGGTGACACTTACCCAGAGCCGGCAGCTGGCGTCCAGGCTGGGGGCGGCCGGGGCGTTTCCTCCAGGGTGCCCCTCAGTTTGGACCCTTATGGCAGGCAGGGTCTGCTGGTGTTGTGAGTCTGGGAGTGTCAGGGACTATTCCTGAGGGAGCACAGGAGAGGGGACGGCAGTTGGCTGTTGGGAAGGCAGTTGGAGAAAGTTCCAGAAGGGAGGAGTACATACATCGGGTGGGAGAGAATCAGAAAAGAAGCATGGGAGGATTTCCCAGCCTTCCTCTTTTGAATTCTGAATTAAAGTGTAGAGCAGCGAAGCCGTTTCTCTCCCTGTCCCTCTTGCTTTTCTAGGGACAATGCGAGGTTGGCAGGCAGAAGGGACATGAAGCGTACCAGGGACCAGTGTCAGGAGATGGGTGTCCAATATTTGAGCTCAAAAGATAGGAACGATGAGCTTGCCCCGAGTTCCCAATCTGGGAGGATTTGGAACCTCCCCTCCCCCAACAGCGTGGCCAGCGTCTACAGAAGAAAAGGAGCAACCACGGGACAGCTGGCTGAGCTCAAGGGCTCATGGGCGCCAGCCCATGCTGAGGTATCTGCAGAGAAGGCTCCACCCACATGGGCAAGATCCCTGCAGCAGGTGACCAAGTCCGGGACCAGTTCCTGGATTCAGGACCTGCATCTCCTGCTGTGGTTTAACGAACCACACCTGGACTCCCAACCTTGTTTTCCCTTCAGAGAACTCCTCCGGAGGGAAACAGCCAGGAATCCATGGAAATGCACACACTGGCTCGGGGTTCTCAATCCAGGCTGCAGGCCCCATCACCCACCCACTGAGACTCTGGAAATAGCAGCACCTGGCTTCAACCCCCAGCAATGCCAGTCTGACCCTGAGGGCCATGCTCGCAGTCTCTGTGCTTTTCAATGCTTCCCCAGGGACTCTCATGAGCCACCAGGCCTGACAGTGTCAGAAACACAGATGAGTGACATGGACTGGCGAGGGGCAAAGGCACAAAGATGACAGGATGAGCACTTCCTGCTGGGAGCTCACCCCAGAGCAAGGGAGGAGAGCAGCCAGATGCACCTGCCATGCAGCCGGGCAGTCAGACACAGAGGGCTCCAGGGGAGAGGGGAGGGCGTGTTGATCATGCCTTTTATTCTCCATCTCCCCCTTCTCCTTGGTGGTCCTGGAGTTTGAACCCAAGGCTTTGTACTCACTAGGCCAATGGCTCTACAAAAAGCCAGAAGTGGTGTGGCTCAAGTGGTAGAGTGTCAGCCTGGAGTGGAAAAAAACTAAGGGACAGCACTCCAGGCCCTGAGTTCAAGTCTCATTCCTTGCACACACATATACATCGAAAACAAAACAAAAAAAAAAACCAGGAAGAGTGTTAAATAAACTGGGAACCAAGTTACATAAGATACACGTTCCTTCCAGGGTATAGCTGGGTGTGGAACTTTCCTGGCGTGGGTAGTACTTGACGTCAATCCTTAGCTCCACGAGAAGAATAAAACAAAGCTCCAAGATGGCAGGCGGCAGCTCATGAGGTACCAGTTGGTGCCCAGTACAGTGCGGAAGGACATCTCTTCAGGATGCTTCCTGCCATCCAGGAGTCCTTGGGGCTATGGGTCCACAGAGGCACAGTTAGGTAGGGTCAGCTTTCTTCTAGAAGCACTTCCAGAGGAAGCTGCAATGCAGACAGTGGTCTAGCAGGCTGCCGGGGCTGGCTGTCTGCAAGGAGCCGTGTAGAAAGGAAGGGTAAAGGTAGAGCGCCCTCTCACCTCTGCTCTCAGCCTCCAGGGGTCCTGCTCCACTGGCAGCTTGTGCCACTCTGGCTGTTCCCATGACAACAGCAGCATCGATTTTTGAGCACTTGCCACATAGCAAATGCAGGTGAGCACATGACCTGCCTGACGCCATGTGTTCACCTGAAGCTCGGTGGGACTGAGAATGTAGATCCTCCAAGGCCACACAGCTAGTGAGTGGAAGAGCTGGATCCTAGCCCAACTGCTCTGCCTCCTAAGCCTGTGTTCTCAGCCCTTGCAAGAGGATTCGCTGAGCCTTTGCTCAAAGGCCTGTGGACACAGGTGTCCCCCATGCAGAAAGCTCTGTCTGTTCCAGTCACGGCTCCTCTGAACTGCAGCAGTCACAGCACATGTTGGAGCCACCCTCTTGATGCTCTTGGACACTACCTTGTCTCCTAGAGTTCTTGGCATTCATTAATGAATAGATAATCTATTGGTAGATAATCCCTAGAGTTCTTTCCATTCGTTTCTCTCATCCAATTGATAGATCTATCCCTAAAGTCTTTTCCAGGCCAGTTGCAACCAATGTCTGAGGGTGTTTGGCCCCTTACCACTTTCCAGGGACTGTCAGAAAAACAAATGTGGCCTCAGCTGGGGTTAGTGTGGGCTTTTCCTGCATCTCTCTGGGGAAGGTGAGAAGAGTAGGTGCTTTTGCATTTAAACAGCCACTGGGACAGCCACACACAGAGCAGTGGTCTGAGCTCCGTGGTTATCACCATGATACAGGCAGCACCTGGTGTGCCTTTGGGTCGTCATG